>NC_056733.1:838321553-838351553 GCF_019279795.1 Protopterus annectens
AGAGAGAGAGAGAGAGAGAAATACCATATGATATATTGTAACAAATCATGAGTTTTATAATAGCACAGCTTCATAGCTGTAAATTAGAATAAATGGTGACCAGCAGTCATTCAGTGGTAATCCCATGAGAAATCATGACCTTACCTCAGTCCAGATTTGGGTACACTGATAAAGACCACAGAGTTACATCACGTCTTCAGTGAATAATATATTATGTTACTTGGAATCCTGAACTTTCAGACCCACTATTGCCTATCCTAAATAGTTTATGAAAAGTAAGATTTTCTATGTGGTGAGGGTTAATAAAGAACATGGTGCAGTGGTGCAGCGGTAGCGTTGCCACCTCACAGCAAGATGTTCTCTGGTTCAGTTCTCAGCTGAGTACCTTCTGTGCAAGTCTGCATGTCCTCTTTGTGGTTGTGTGGATTTCCTCTGGGTGCTCTGGTTTCCTACCATGTCACAGAGACATGTGTCTGGAGTCTTTCTCCCCAGGCCTCCACTGAAAATTGACTTTGTTCCAAGTCGAACCTTCCTAGTAAACAAATGTTAAATAAAATAAAAAAAAACACCTCTTTTGAAATACATGTTAAGAATATTCACTATTTAACCAGGAAAATACTACTCCTATATTTCCAAAATCCATTTTTTCTGGTTACATATATCACATTCTTTAAGGCTTCCTAAACCAGTACCATGTAAATCAAATACCCATTGAGGTCGGACACCTTTCCTCCCAAGATCACTCATTTTTTAACTTAGCAAACGTCAAGGAAGGTACAAGGATACATGACTTTCTACATATAAATATAGTAAACAGAAGATTGAAAAAGACTCAATATTTTCATCTGTAAGGACTAAAAATATATCACACTATGTAAAGGTAAAAGGTTATATCCAATCTGTTATCCCAGGTGTAGATCTGATGTAACAGCAATTGACAAGATTATTCATTGCTGGAATTCTGAGCTCTTAGACAAGATAGATATGTTCAAGACTGCAGGTCTTTGGTGCCAGGAAAATACACATTTGAAATCATTTAGGAATAAAATGTGTATTTTCTGGAAGCTAATGGGGGAAGGTATCATTCTTGATAAGTTTAAATAGTTGAGAGGTGAGTTGAAAATCAGCATGTTATTTCACAGACAGACAGTTAGCCTTTTCAATGGTTTTGCAGTGGTATTCATTTCTTTGGGAGAGAGAGTGATAAATCTGCATAAGGCATTTGAGATAGATTGAATTGTGGAAGCATTTCTTTTCTTTTAGTGGATGCAGCAATTAGAGGGACACCATATTATAGTTAAGCCAGTAAGATACTTTTTACCTGTGGCACTCCTACAGGTCTGGATAGAAACAGTGATATCCTATTAGCCCAGAACAGGAGAGAGTTATTTTGTGTGTGTGTGTGTGTGTGTGTGTGTGTGTGTGTGTGTGTGTGTGTGTGTGTGTGTGTGTAAAATCCAGCTGGAATTGGAAATTTAGGAAGGGGTCCAGCCATATCATTAGATATTTGAATGATGTGACATTTTCAGTAGTGGTTTTAGAATACTGAGGATTTTCAAGGTCTGGAGATAAAAGTGTGCTTTTGCCTAGTGCCAAGAAGTATTGTTTTTTGGGTTTTTTTTAGAAGAGTTTATCAGTGATTGTGTATAAATGACCTATTGAATAAGGGCATAAAAATCAGCCTGAAGTTCAAATTCAAGAGAAGAGACAGAATGGTTGGAGTGACATAGGACAATGTCATCAGCATAAAGCAGGAGAGGAAGAGGTGGTACGTCAAAAGAAAGTTTGTTAATATAGATAGAAAAGAGGACAGGTGTCTAAATGGATCCTTGGAGGACACCTTTCTACAAAGGAATTAATAAAGAGGTTGAGAAGTTGAAATTCACTGAGAAGTAACAGTTACAGATGGAGTTTTTGAACTAGAACCGTGTGCCATTGCTTATGTCTATCTCAGTGAGATATTCTAGGAGAACTGAGAGATCAACATGATCAAAGCTCTGCTGAGGTTAACAAAAATGGCTCCAGTAATTAGGCCTTTGTCCATTCCAAGAAGAATGTCATCGCTGAATGTCCAGATAGATATAGATGTACTGTAACCAGATCAAAAGCCATGCTGCTTTTGTGTCAGAAGGTGGCATTGGTTGATGTATTTTGCGAGTTGCAATTAAAGTCATTTTTCAGAACCTTTCCTTGGGTAGGGAAAATAGAATTGGGCTGAAAGTGTGATGGAGGGTTTTAGTTTCTTAGGGAGAGGCTTTGCAATGGTATTTTTGCAGATATAAGACATAATATTAAGTGAATACATAGGCTGTATATGTGTTTCAAAGGGGGTATGATGTTTTCTCTACAGTTGCAAATAAGCCAGGGATGAAGGTTGTCTATACCAGGAAACTATCAAGTTTAACCTGTTTGAGAAGAGGGCAGATGTGATTGGGTGTGATAGTTCTGAAAAAGAATTAAAGAATGTACGGGGGAGAGGTGAGAGTAGCAGAGGCAGTTTGGAAATGGCTAGAGAAAGGGCTGCGAAAGTTGCTGAAAAGAGAAAGGAAATCATTAGCAGACAAGTGAGAAAGTATATGAAATTTGACCTTTCAGAAGTTTTTCAGTGATTTGAATAATAAGGTTTGGTATGATTTCATCAAGTGACTTTTATGATGGCATATTTCTTGCTTGATGCATTGTCTGTTTATGCTAGTAGAAAGAGCTTTCTAAAAATGCCATACCTTGTCTCTGAGTTGTAGAATAGCTTTAAGCTTGAAGGTTAACTCATTATTAGGTTTTGGTTTGCATAGAGTTTGGATTACTGGGAAGAAAGAGTTTTGCAGGCCAGATAGTATTAAGGTGAGTAGTTCTGTAGCAGTGTTGTGGTCAGATGAATTCAGAATTTCTGACCAATCCATTAAGGAGCGACTGGATTTAAATCTGTTAATGTTATCCTGTGATCTGTTTCAGAAAGATGTGAGTTTTGTGGGCATGTTTATATATGGATGATGGATATGAAAACTAATAGGCACTGAAAGATGGTGGGTGGACAGTGATGTTTGAGATAAGGGAAAATGTGTTAGTTAACATGAGATCTAGGATGGAGTGGTGAGATATTTTGATGTTAGTGTAGTAGGCATACTTCTCAACCTCTTACTGCAAGAAAGCTGGACAAAGCCTGACAAAATGGGGGGACAGAGACCCAAAAATAGGGACAGATTTTAAATATTGCTCTTATAAACTTAGAAACTTGCTAGGGTAGCAGGGTTTGTTTTAACATACATTTTCTGAAGGATTTTAAGTCTGAAACTCAAATATATGCCATTATTTAGTGAGTTCAGTCCTCAGATCATCTCAGTGATTTGCCAGAAAACCATAAATTGTATGAGGATAGACCAAAAATATGAGCCAAAAATCTGGATATTCTGCAAAAATCTGGACAGTTGAGAGCTATGCTAGTTGGTTGAGATATGAGCTGGGGGAAGTTCAATTAAGAGTACTCAGGTCATTGGGCATGGGATTGAGCAGGTTGAGACTAAAGTTTTCAAGTACTATGAGATTTTTGATATTTGTGGAGGAAATTATTTATTTTAGTAAGTTATTTAGTTTGGGGAATGAGGAGGAAGAAAGTAGATATGCTATGGTGAGATGTAGTATGGTATTTCATAGATTCATACAAAGGTGATCACTAAGCTAACTGCCCTGAAAGGCCATTTTTAAACCTAGCCAGTAACCTGAGGTCAGGATCAAACCTTGTACCTTGTGTCTATGAGGCAAAGACTTTAACCATTATGTCAAACCCAACTCATTCATGGGGGAAGGAATGGATACAAGTAGCCATTTAGAAGAATCATGTTACTTTTTCCTTGAATAAGTAGTTGGATGTTTAAGTGTGACTTGAACAGAAGGAGAGTTCCATCTCTTCATCTTGAGCCTAGACTGAGGTCAGAAAAGTAGTTGTAGCTGAGGAAAAAAAGGTGCATGGAAGCATTGTTAGCTTTAACTCATTACATCTGAGTGATGTCTCCAGGTGCATCTGCAGTTAATTCCTACTGACGCCTCTAGGCATCAAATATTGCTTGCTCATATTTGCATCAATAATTCCGGAACCATGCTATGTACAAGGTATTAAAAGATTTCATCTTAAAGCTTACACAATGGCAAACTCAACTGCATTAATATTTGACCTCTGTGTAATCCAGGTAAATCGGTATTAACTGTTGATTTATGATATTAATTTATATAGATATAATTTTCACATTTTTCTAAATAGCTCAACAACAAAGTAACACAGACAGAACTTGATTGAAATGTGAGGACATAATTTGATTCTGTTAAAAGACTTAGGCTCCACCCATTTGAAGTTACAGTGCAAACCTCCTGAGCTCTATTGGAGTGAATGAGTTTTAATCCATGATTCTGTGATAGCAAATGAATCAGGCTTGTGTAGTCTGTACTACTCTGTACAACTCCTCATTTTAACAAAGCCTCAACATTACTACAACTTCATATTCCATCTCATGACCCACGTTCTTCTCACAAACAAATACTAGCCATTTATAAACCTCAGAGATCAAATGGAGGTAGCCTGTATTCACACTGTGTTGCCAAATCTTGGAATAATATTCCAGAATCAATTAAACTAATAACTCATTATTATTCCTTTAAATCTCGACTGAAAGAACATCTGTCCAACAACTGGTCATGTCCATGTTTCTCTATGTCTTAGTGCTCATTTCTACTATTTTATATATCAGGATTTACTGTACTTCCACTTGACCCATCCTATCCCTTCATTCAGTATAACTTAACTCTGTAACTTTTTTTCCTTTCAGTCCACTCAGAAATGCCTGTTTATATTGTAATCCAATGTATCTGATTACTAATGTCTGTATATAGTGTTTACCAACATTATTATTTATTTTACATGTATTCACAAATCGCACTACTTGATATAGTCATACTCTTTGTTTGTAATCAATGCAAATGTATAATCTTTCTGTTGTGCTGATGGAGCTTTTCTCACTGGGCCTCTGCTAAGAATGATAAATGCTCAGTCAGACTTTCCTGGTAAACAAATCTCAAATAAAATAAAATAAGTAATGAAATGAATGCATTCATTTTGTCAGTTTTGTTTAATTATATTTTGTGCATTAATTAGGATGCAGGAGAGTGGAGATGGACCTGGGTTAGCTACGATGCTACCTAGAAGAAGTGTTAACAGTAAGACTTGTGAATGTTTGCATAGGTATTTTGGCAGGTGATGGAGCAGATTATTAAATGATAAAGGCGTATATGTATAGGAGTTGTTCGTAACTGAGGTAGTTGAGTGATGTGTGGAAGGATGTGATAATGGAGGAAAATGAAGGATATGTACGGGCTGGTTAATGCTGAATGAAGAGAATATAACAAAGCAGCATTAAGAAGGAGTCAAGTATGAGGGGGAGTACATCAGAGAGTGAGTGTTATGGTAGGTATTGTTTGGAGGGATAGTTATGGGTGTTAGCAGCTACAGCAAAAGTAGGTATTTAGGACACAAAATGGAGTACATCCTGTGCTAATGAAGAAAAAGATATATAGTGTTGTGCATAAGTGAGGAGACAAAGCTAGGTAAGAGAAACGTTGATAGCTGTTTAGGTATGAGAGTGGAAATTAGAATTTCTTTAAGGATGGATGCAAAGTAGGGAACTGAGGAGAAGGCCCATTGAACAAGTCTTTGAAAAAGAGGGCATGAGTTTTCACCCTAAAATATCACTTTTTTTTTTAATTTGAAAGTATCTAATCTAATTTCTTGATAGTGTCATTTGAAAAGAGTTGAATCCTGGGTCTTAGCGAGGCATATTCATTATAATTTACTTCTGCCAGCTGAACTAACATTATTAACTGATCTGAAAGTTTAACTTGTTCTTATTTCTTAATGTAGTGTTATTTTTTACTGTCGAAAGAAAAATAATTCCAGTAATGAAGCATTTAAATGAAGTACGTAAACCAAATGGCCAGCAGTTAATGTGTCAAAAGGAGCACAAAAACAAAAATAAAAAATAAAGTCATAAAGCTTTATTAAACACAGACACAGACCGGTTTCGGCAAATCAATGCCTTCTTCAGTGTGAGTGAATGGACATACATCCTTGTTCATAACATACATATTTATAAATTACCTCCACCAATGAAGCCATAGTATATTCCAGTAGCTTATAAATATGCATAAGCTAATAAAGAAATACGTGACATACCTATAAAAGTAATATGATATTATTGTTGATAAAGGTAAAAAGATCCTGAACAGGTTATACTCAACCACATAATAACCCATATTATGACCAGACGCCTAAAAATGAAAAATATGATATACATGTATAATACAAAACTGAAATGAAAGTATTATTCTGCTGGTAAAAGTTTTACTATATATATATGCAGGGTATGACTATTGTATTCCCTGTATTTTTAAAAAAAACTAAATCACAATATTAAATGCCAGTGCTGACAATGACAATATGGCAATATATATTCCCATTAAGAGATATAGTATTAATAATGAATAATATTTGTCAAAAAACGATATAATGCATATATACCATAATAGAAAATCAATTATAAATGGTCATTGAAGCCCGGAGAAAAAAGTGCACCCACGGTGATAATCCAATATTTTTCTTTATGATTTAATATGCTATGCCAACCTTGGGTGTTGCTTCTGTCCCCTATGATTCTATCAATAATCATGAAAGAAAACGGGCATGATCATGTTTCAACACGTATTAAATCATAAAGAAAAATATTGGATTATCACCTTGGGTGCACTTTTTTCTCCGGGCCTCAATGACCATTTATAATTGATTTTCTATTATGGTATATATGCATTATATCGTTTTTTGACAAATATTATTCATTATTAATACTATATCTCTTAATGGGAATATATATTGCCATATTGTCTTTGTCAGCACTGGCATTTAATATTGTGATTTAGGTTTTTTTAAAAAAAACAGGGAATACAATAGTCATACCCTGCATATATATAGTAAAACTTTTACCAGCAGAATAATACTTTCATTTCAGTTTTGTATTATACATGTATATCATATTTTTCATTTTTAGGCGTCTGGTCATAATATGGGTTATTATGTGGTTGAGTATAACCTGTTCAGGGTCTTTTTACCTTTATCAACAATAATATCATATTACTTTTATAGGTATATCACGTATTTCTTTATTAGCTTATGCATATTTATAAGCTACTGGAATATACTATGGCTTCATTGGTGGAGGTAATTTATAAATATGTATGTTATGAACAAGGATGTATGTCCATTCACTCACACTGAAGAAGGCATGGATTTGCCGAAACCAGTCTGTGTTTAATAAAGCTTTATGACTTTATTTTTTATTTTTGTTTTTGTGCTCTTTTTGACACATTAACTGCTGGCCATTTGGTTTACATACTTGGTACTTTCCGGCCACGCAGAACCTACGTGCAGAGCATTTCGTTTGGATTGGATTTAAATGAAGGCCATACCTCCCAACTATACAGATTTTCGCAGAATGTCCAGATTTTTGCTTCATATTTTTGGTCAGTTTCTCATAAAATTGTGGTTTTCTGCAAATCATTAAGGGTTGAACTCAGAAAATAAAGACAGGCATTTGTGTTTCAGACTTCATATGTTTCAGAATATTCATGGCAATGCAATACCTGTTATTCTATCAATTTTCTAAGTTTGTAAGAGCAATATTTAAAAAGTTCCCCTATTTGGGGGCCTTTTCCCCCCATTATTTAAGGCTTTGTCCAGATTTCTTGTTCTAAGAGGTTGAGAGGTATGAATGAAGCCCATATAGATATACAAGAATTTCTAATTTGGAATTATTTTCACATAATTCTTCTATAACCTTCTTAATCTAGTTAGAATATTTTCTAAAAATCTTATTAATATAAGATGTTGTCATGCTTGATGATGGCATAAAATTACACTTGACTAAAAGATGTGCAAGATAGATAGTCCTCTGTGTAATATAAGAATAACCATAACATTATGAGTAAAATATGATGAGATAAATGGGTATAACTTTAAAGTAAAGGATACTTAAGCTCCCCAATGTCAACCAGTTTGCAGTATTCTAGAACATCCTTCAAGAATTCCATATTTCTCAGCCTTGTGTGCTCAGAGAATGAAACGTTAAAATCACCAGCTAAAATAGTTTATCAAGCATTTAGATATGAAAAACCATTTAGTTAAATTCTTAAAAAGTGCATCAGTCTGTGAATGCAGCATGTATTGAACCTAATGTAACAACAGAATTCTTAATATGTATGTGAGCCAGAGTACTTGTACTGATCCAAAATGTTAATATAGAAAGAAGTAAATAAAATAGCTACCACCCTGTTTTATTGTCATTAGAGTTCATCAAAACATGGTTAAATGTCTTAAAGATGACAAGACTGAATGTTTTAGAGGTGATAAATGCATTTGCTGCAAGAATGTATCAGGTGTCATGTTTTGTTGAAAATTACTAATTTGACTGTCTTAATGTTAGAGTCTATCTAGTCCATTGATGTTTAGTGGCAGAATGTTCATGTCCAAGTGAATTCCCTAATATTGATAAGATTGAACAACATGAAGGTCTACCCCCAAAAATCGAAATGGAGTCTCATGGCAAAATATCAATATTTATTTTTTCTTTATCTCTATTGATTTTGCCTATGTTTACTGGGAAAGTCCAACTGGGTTTAGTTAAATTCCTTTTCAGTGGTGGTACAGAGAGAAAATACTCAGATTTTCTACAATAATTTATCAAGATTACACATAGCATGATAGTGTTAAACAGTATACAGGTATTTACGGAGTACATATTTTAAAAAACATGCATAAATTTACAGAGAACATGAGTATTTAAGTAGTGTGTATATATTTACAAAGTATATCACAACAAATAACATCTGCCTGTATTTTGATTAAAATTCAGATTTGAATGAAAGCTATATTGTGTGCTGGCCTGTGGAGTTTAATTATTGTGTTTTTTGTGCCTGGCACCTTACCGTACTTGGGTGGGGTTGGTATTTTCTTTCTGAACATATATCTTATTTACAAAATGACCTTATGAGTCTAAAACAATTGTAGTGAAGATTCTTTCCTATTTGGTGGTGTAGCAGGAAGAGAAAAAATATCATACAGAGTACAAACCATGCATTTTATGTTAAAAAAGAGGGCATTCTTCTTATAGACATTACTTTCATGATTAGTATCTAGTGCCCTAGTCTTTACAGAATGAGAGAACAGTATAAAAGGTGTTATGGCTTTGTTTGTTGTGTCCAAAAGAGATTCAGTGAAAAAGAGGTTGAGAATAGAGAGTGAAAGAAATGAAATAGGTAGCAGAGTAAGGCAACTCTATGTACTAAAGGTATAGAGTGCCTTGTTATTGTTGAGATTATGACTGTTGAATCTTGTCAAGTATATCAGTGGGCTGGAGAGTAACAAGTAAATGATACATTTTAGGAAGGACAGTAACAGGGCTTCAGGCAGAAAGGAGGGAGATAAGGTGTGGATGTGAGAGAGGCAGCAGTAGGGGTGAAGGTGAGCATGAGCAGGAAGTGTGTGGGAATAGAGATGAGAAGCAGTACTACTGGAGTTGGGGGCATGGGTAGAAGTGGCGAGTGGAGTTCAGGAGGAGCTATGCAAGAGAGAATGTGAGAGGGGGGTGGAAACCATCTGGGATTGCAAGTTGGTTGGATAAGTTACAGGCTATGTACATAGAGTTAAACTAGTGGTGAGACCAGTCTGCAGTAGTAAATATATGGAAGTTAGAGAGCTAGCCTTTGGGCATGCCTCATCTGATGAAAATGATAAAGCCAGGCCTTTATAATTAATTCGTAAAGTAGCTGGAAATAAAAACTTTAATGTTATCCTTTTTGCGAAAGCTGCTTCTTTTTCAGTACACTTTCTGATAGAAGTTTTGATAAATGTTTAAACACAGGTGATTAAATGTAATATTTCTGTTTTTATTTATTTGTTTATTTATTTATTTTTTGATCAGCTCTTAGCAGCTAAAAAATTTAGATTTCTTTCAGACAATCTAGAAATAATTGCTTGACTCTGGATTGGTTTGGGAGGACCTATACAATGAACTACTAGCTGCATTTATTTTCTAATTTTGTCACAATAGCCTGCCTGTGCTGACATTAGAACAGAGTCATCAGTCATGCCCTTCTGAGTATTATTAGCACAAAGTGATCCACTTATTTTAGTAATAGGCTGATGAACAGAAGAAGCTGTTACAGCATTATTTATAAGCAAAATGGTACCCCCTCTTACAGCTGACAAAATCATGGTAGCATTAAAGTATAGACCACGGTCCTTATTGCTGTTTGCAAGATCAGGAATCACTCTAATTTATCCTATTAAATTGTCGAGTTTTGGAAACTCAAGAGGTCATATCTCTCCCTTGCTCTGTTTCTGAATAATATGGAATATTCAGATCTGATGTAGAAAAATTATAAGCGGAAAAGCATTTGATTCTTTTTCTTGTACTTTTCCATTATCGGGGCAACAATTATAAAATGCTAGTGCTCGCACAGCTGTAAGCGCTGAAGTGCTTGTTTCGAAAGTCCAAGAAACAGACATGAAGCACCCTTTTTTTACTGCCTTGTAACGACGCAAACTAAGAAAAACGTAAGTAAAAATGGGAGCACTGACTGGTCAATCCTACAACTGTCATGTTTGTCCTACACTAAATAATTTACGAGTATTTGCTTCGTTTTCCCTGTTAAGGACTAAACTGCTGAACATGTCAGCCTGTGCATGCACAAAGTTAGATGTAACACAGATGCCATGGCACAACAAAAGGGTGCAGAGTTGAAATCCATCTGTTATCAACTGCAAGTTAATGTAAAATCTAATTTAACCCTGGCAGGCATTTTTTTGAGAGAATATCAAGTCTGAAATTCAGATGTGTGCTTAGTGAAGCGGTTGTTTCAAAAGACAAAGACATACACATTAAGTAACCTTTTTGGACTTGCTTGTAATGATGGACTAAGTGGCCTTCTGCCACCCAAACGTGTTCTTGAAAAGGTAGATTGATACTGAAGGAAAGAAGTGCTTCCTAACTTGATTCACTTGTATGGTGTAGTGACTGAATTGAAATGGAAGAAGCACCTGAGTCACAAGGAGGACGGGAGCAACTGTGCTTGATCCAAAATGAGGTGTTGTAGTTAATCTCTGTCATAGCAGGTTGTTAAGAGTGGTATTTGTGAAGATGATTAGTAGATTAATGTGAGTGATGGATGCATTTATTTATTATTTTATTTATTTGCAATTGGTTTACCAGGATAGTCCATTGGGCCAAAATGAACCCGTTTTCAATGGAGTCCTGGGGAGAAAATCTCCAAAAACAATCTAGGTAAATACAGTAGGTTACTAATGATAATTATACAAATGTAAAAGATTCAAGCAATTAATGTCAAAAGTGCAGCAAACATTAGAAACAATACAGACTAGTGATGAAACTTGGAGATGTTATAGACTAAGAAAAGGAATATTGCAAAGTGATACAGAGTAGTTATTACTTAAGAAGCATAAACTTAATAGGTGCAGTCTAGTATGCATGACATGAACAGTGATGCAGGAGAGTGCTAGCTGATAGGGGTGGCAAGGTAACGGATAAAATCGAGAGTGGTGAAATTAAAGAAAAGGGGTAGTGATGTGCCTCATTTTTGACAGCTACAGTACACAGTACTCAACTCTCTCTGATTTTTGGTTTAGAGTTTTGCTCTGTTCTGCCTAAAACCGGCGATTTTGAGAGAAAATGTTAGGGATTACACTTAATAAATAATTACAGTACTTGGAGTTCTAGCTGTGTGAGCGCTAGCATTTTATAAATGTTGCCCCGATAACGGAAGAGTACCCTTTTTCCTTAAAAGATTTGTTCCCTCTACAGTGAAAATGCAAATAGCAAAGGAACCACTGTTGCAGTGTCTGACTCCTCAGACTGTCTTCTTGCTCTGGGTATACGCTTATAGATTTGACGGCTATTATTATTTTTATAGCATGCCCCCCTACTGACAATGCATTCAAAGACATCATTTGGGTCTGTTGATCTGTTATCAAATCTTCAACAAGTTAAGAGTTCAATCCATTTTAAACCTTACAGGACATTAAGCCATCAAAGGTAATGCAATTTTGGCTTTAAACAATAAAAAAAAACAGGACTAACAAAAGTTGCCATCACTGACAAAGATTTTTTTCCAAAATATCACAGATCCATAAACACTGTTAGTATGTCAGTGTCACCATGCTGCTCCTCTTTCCAGTAAATCCATTCCTCCCACTCACACATATCACCTTAGTCTACTTTGTGCAGTTCTGTTTCTCACCCCTGGAGAAAGTACAGTTGTGTAAGATCTTACCATAACTATAGATGTCCTTGCCTTCACCGCTGCAGTACTCATAACTTATGGGATTCCCTGCCATGAAGCCCATTGCCCAGCCAGACTGCCAATGTCTACTGTTGCTTTAAGGTACGCCAAACATTACCTACACACTCCTCGCATAGCGTAGGGCATAAAGGTGACATTCAGGTGTACCATCCTCAGAAGTGATTGCCCCAGTAGGAACAGCAGTCCAAGGAAAATCAAACAGAACCTGCACACCCAGGAAGGAAAAAAGACTAGGAGGATGGAGGAAGGGAGTGAAAACTGCAGTGGTGAAGGCAAGCACATCTATTGTTATGGTAAGAGTTTACACAGCTGTACTATGTCCTTACATTCACCGCTGCAGTATTCATAACATATGGGAAAGTGCCAAAGCTCAAGAAACTTGGGAGGAGGAACTAGCAGTAGAGCCCTCTAAGAAGCCATAAAGAATGGCATTAGCAAAACCTGCTCCAGCTCTGGAGATACCTGCACAGAAGTCCAGGTAGCTGCTTCAAGAATACTGTCTGAACCCTTGAAAAAAGCACTAGAAGAAGCCACAGATCTAGTAGAATGAGTCTTTACAGAAGAAGGAAGGCTCTGGCCATGAAAAGTAAAACAAAAAGAAATAGCCTTTGAAATCCAAATAGAAATAGTTTGTGTGGAAACAGCCAATCCTAAAGACCTAGGATGAAAGGAAACAAAACAACTGATCAGATTTTCTGATAGCTTTAGTCTTATCCAAATAAAATCTGAGCTGTCTATGCATGTATAAGGTATGCAACACCCTCTCACTGTCAGATTGCAGAGAGGGTGGAAAAACTAGGCAAATAAATTAATAGACTGATTAAGTGACAACTCATTAATCACCTTGGGTATAAAATAAGGATTAGTACGCAAGGACACAATGTCTTCAGGAAATATCAAAAAAGGTGGACAAGCCATAAGGGCATGCAACTCAGACACTTGTCTGGCAGAAATAAGAGCTAACAAAAGAAATGTCTTCCAAGAGCAATATTGCAAGGAAGCTGAAACAGCGGGATCAAAAGAAGCCCGAGTCAACTTCTCCTGAACAAAATTAGGATCCCAGAGAGAAGGAACAAGCTTCCTGGGATGCCTAACATGAAAGAAACCTTTAAGAAATTGCTTAGCCTTAAATATAGAAGCTAGTGGGGTAGTTAAAGGCAGACAAGCAGAAAGAGCTGATAAGTGGGCCTTAGTAGAAGAATACACCAAACCAGCAGTGAGCAACTCACACAAATAAGAAAGAACCAAAGGAACATCCACAGTAAGTGGGACCAGGTCACAAGAAAGACACCAAATAGAAAACCTCTCCCATTTAGATAAGTAGGATTTCCTAGCAGTAGGTTTCCTGGCCTCCTCAGGACCTGCAGCATGTCCTCAGAAAAAAGGGGTCTATGAGAAATCAAAACCCCATCACCCACAGTGTCAGCTGAAGCGTGGAGTGGACAGGTGGGGATGGATGACAGATCCCTTGTCTTGTGTGAGTAGATCCACCCTGTGAGGTAACTTGGGATGATTGCCCTTGGCTACATGCAGAAGTAGAAGGAACCAGTGCTGTCATGGCCAAAAGGAAGTCACCAACAAGATTTTGGGAGCACCCTGTTGAATCCTGAACAGGACTCTCGGAATCTGAAAAAGGAAAGGGAATGCATAAATAAACACCCCCTTCCAAGAGAATGAGAGGGCATCCACCTTCCATACCAGAGGACCTGAAACTCTGGCACAAAACAGAGGAAGCTGTCTGTTCAGAGGGGAGGCAAAGAGCTCTACCTGAGGAGTACCCCACTGGTGAACAATATCCAGAAACACATCCCTGTGAAGTATCCATTTGTGGGAATGAGTGAAGGTCCTGCTCAGAGTGTCTGATACAATGTTCTGATTTGAAGGAATATAATCTACCTGAAGACTCACTTGATACTTGACAGCCAGATCCCATACCATAAGTGCCAGCCAGCAAAGAAGGTAAGAACATGTTCCCCCCATTTGTTAATATACAACATCACTATGGTATTGTCTATAAATACCTTGAGAGGCCCTGGGAGAAGAGAGGATGAAAGGCCTGAAGAGCCAGCATAAGAGCTCTCATCTCTTTGATGCTGATGTGCTCCTTCTGCTGACGAGGTGACCACACTCCCTGAACTTTCAGGGAGCCAAACGTTGCTTCCCATCCCACATCAGAAATGTCTGTGAAGAGATCCTGAGAGGGAAGAGGATGATAAAAAGGGAGCCCTGGATTCAGAGGTAACTGCTGAATCCACCATAGGAGTTCCTTCTTGAGACAAGGGAGAAGAGGAACTGTAAAGTCTTGAGGATGCCCATGCTGAAGCCACACTGACTTCAGAAACCACTGGAACTTCCTCATGTGGAGTTTGGCCAGAGGGAAAATTGGAATGGTGGAAGCCATGAACCCCAAAGCTCTGAGAAACTCCCTGGCTGTAATGGAGGCCAGGGGAAGAAGAATTTGAAAGTTAGAAATGAAAGTTAAGGCCTTTGGAGGAAGCAGGGATGCCAACACTGACACCATCTGAACCCTGCAACCCAGAAATACATGATCCTAAGAATGAGTCAGGGAATACCTTTTGAAGTTTATTGTGAACCCCAGGCTCTGAAGATGAGAAATGGTAAAACGAAGATTTTGCAAAAGGACCCCTGGAGAGGATGTCTGAATCAGCAGATCATCCAAGTAATGAAATATTTAGATTCCTTGAAGCCTGTAAAAAGCAATCAGGAGTGAGGCATTTGGTGAACACCCTTGGGGCAGTAGAAAGGCCAAAGGGCAAAGCACAGAACTGAAAATGCCAGGAAGCAAGAGAGAAGCGTAAAAACCTCCTAAAAAGAGGATGGATTGGAATATAGAGATAAACATCCTTGAGATCCAGAGACACCAGAAAGGTCTGAGGGAGCAAGAGAGGAAAACAGGTCTGAAGAGACAACATCCAAAAGAAAGTTACTTTCAGAAAAGTGTTTGGATGAGAGAGGTCTAGAATCAATCTCCAAGCACCTTCTTTTCTGGGCACTAGAAACATTATTGAATAAAATTCCTTCCTCCTTTGGGACACAGGCACCTCTTGAATAGTACCCTGAGACAAGTGATCTCAAAGAACCTCTGAGAAAAAAAGAAGTTTCTGAGGAGGCTGAGGAATGCCCATAAAATGAGGATGGGAAATCCACACCATGAAGTACCCCTGATGAATGATTGAAAGAACCCAAGAATCCAGGGTGATTCCAAGCCAAATAGGAAGAGAAAGGCAAAGGTGAAGAGAAAGAGGAATGTGACTGGGAACAGGTGGATAGTCAGACAGCACCTGGTTTGTCAGGAAAGGAAGCCTTTAGAATCCCTGTCCTCAGGAGGACAAGGCTGCCTACAAACAAAGGGCTGGCTTAGAAGGGTAGTTTCTCTAAAATTTAGGCACAGGAGAAACAAAGACATGTTTAAACTCCTGTAAGGCCTTTCCCTTGCCCTGAAGAGACTTAAACAAACCAGCAGCCACTTCCCCAAACAAAAGTTTAGTATCCAGAGGAGCATCCATCAACTTAGCCTTAATATCACTGGGTAAAGGCTGAAGCCTGAGCCAAGAATACCTCCTCAGTACTGATCCAATAGCAGCAGCCCTAGAAGAGGCATCCGCTGCATCCTAACTACATTTGATAGAATGACAAACTACTTGAGAGGAAGTCCCAAACAAGGAAAGAGCAGAGAGATTTAATGTCAGAGTCTGGAAGATCAGAAAAAAGCTGACAAGCCTGAGAAAAAAGAGCCAACACATACCTAGATATATGGGTCAGATAATAAATAGGTCTAAAAGCTGGGGTAGCAGAAATATAAACCTTCTTATCCAGCCTGTCCATGGTTCTGATGTCCTTATCAGACGGCAGTAACATGGACAAAGAAAGCAATTAAGATGGCTTACCAGAGGCTACAGACACCACAGAGGGATCAGAATGCAGGACATCTGAACAAAATACAACAATCCTCAGGCACCCTATACAACCTATCAGACTTCTTGGGAGCAGGGGGCAGAGAATCAGGCACTTTAGAAGCACTGGAAAAACATCTAGTAAAGCAGCCAAGACAGGAGGAATAGCCACAGGTTTAGGAGATTCCATCTGCAGTAACTCATAGTACCTCTTATGGATATCAGAAACCTGGGCACAATCCCACTTAATTCCATCATCCTAGAGATTGTGTCCCCAGAGGAAATTTCCTGAAAAGGAGTATCTGGACTATTATATTCCTCCTCCACAGACCTGTAGTCTAAAGGAGAAGGAATCTGGGTAGAATAAGTAAGGGGTTCTTCATCAGAATCCAACTCTTCCTCAGAAGAATGTAATTCCCTGGGTCTTTTAGGTGAAGAAGAGAACCAAGGAGGAGAAGGAACTGGAACCTCTTGAGGAGGAATTAACAACAGTAAAGCATTAAATAACCCCTAAGTAAAGGCCTGCCACTCACTTTATGGATCTGTAGGAGCAGAAAAATCATGTCTAGTTTTCTGTTTCTTTTCTAAGGGAACATCTGTCTTAGAAAACTGAGAGGACACCTGATTCAGGATGGCATTCCATGACCGTGGTAGGAACTTCTTCATTAAGAAGAAACTGCAGAACCCCCCTAGACTTCTTGGAAACAATCAACCTTGGTTCTCCCTGAATGCCTGAAACAGACAACTGCAAAGCCTTGTCAGAAGTGCTGCCTGCCAGATCCTTGCTGGCCTCCAACCAAGACTCGGCAGAGGAATCCAACAATTCAACCAACCGAGTCTCCAGGTTTGTAATAACTTTGGGAGAAACCCCCAGTATAGGCTGGACAGTGGAAGATTCCAGTCTTACCTTTTTCACCTTCTTCTTTGCTGATGGCTGACCCTCGGGGCAGAAAGTTCCATCCATAGTATCTTTAGCAAGAAGCTTAAGACACTGGTTCTCAAGATACAATGAAAGGGAAGAAATCCTACTATGAAGGGTTTTTGGGACAAATGCCTGACAAACAGAACAAGACATATGGTCGTGAGGTACAAAAGGCACTTATTGTGGCAGCCTTTATAGGGAATCTGTCTCGCACACTGGCATTTACCCTTCCTGGATGACATTAACACCCCAAACAGCACACAAAATCAAGAAAAGAACAAAAAACCCAGCTTGGTTCCTAACTGCAATGATGAAGACTTCAGCAAAAAGGAGTAATCACCAGAATTCCAACAAAAAGCAAAAGTAAAAAAATGGGCGGAGGCAAACAGCCCAACTGCTAAAAACAGCTTTCAGACTGTTGAAAAAGAATTTCTGAGTATGGTATGCCAAAACATCACCTTTATGCCCTGCGCTATGCGAGGAGTGTGTAGGTGACATTCGGCGTACCTTAAAGCAATTGTAGTCTTTGGTAGACTGGCCGGACAACGGGCTTCACAGCAGAGACTCCCATAAGTTATGAATATTGCAGCAGTGAATGTAAGGACATCTGTTGGCTCTCTGGATTTCTGTCCTTCTGAGGCCCTGTCCTCAGAGACTAGCTTTTTCTAATCTTTGCTCTGGTCCACCTAGGCTACTCATTCTTCTCTTTCTGATGAGAGATCGTCTTTTTAAAATAGGATGAGATGTGAGACAACAGAACACTCTTCCTTGTCCTCCTCCTCTTCAGCTATCTCCTTCGGCTTTGGCTCCCCAATAAACAATTTTATCACATGACACATCTAGACAATTTTTTTGCCATTTTATTGCACAGTGCTTTGCTTAACTGAGGCACTATATCACAAAATGTGTGGGTGAGGAGGTACAGATATTCATGTTTACTTAATTTTTCATTGAGTTACACTTTGCTGACACATAAATGATAGAAAAAAAAACTGAAAACTAATTTTTTATTAAAATTCATAGAAAACATCATATAACCAAAGGTACATTCTTTTTTTTTTTATTTTGGAGGGGGCAAGTCCCCTCCAACCTCATGTTGTAGGCATTACTCCTCAGACCACCTTACTTAAATTTACTAACTCCACAGTTTCACAACTGTGGATAAAAAAATGAAAAATTATTTAAAGTAAATCACTACTGGTGCACAAATAGAAATCACACAAGCAGTAATTATCTACAGGTACTATAAACAAATATCACCCTCAGATGACACCACTTGAAGAAAAGAGAAATTGTAGCTTATTGAATGCTTTCATCTAACACAGGACGTCATCTGAATAACATTTTTTACCAATTCCTCCATTTGTATAAAAAACAATCAACCAAGAAAAAATACAATTCAATCAATAAATTAACTCCATTCATATATATTTAAAGAAATGGTATACTTAACTAACAGATTTCACCAACCCATTTTAAGAAACATGTAATGTTTATAGCTTTGTACAACCTAGGAAATCGCCTGTAGCCTTAGCTACCATAAAGTTTCTTTCCTTTCAAGATAATTTTTATAACTGTGATGATGTGAGATAGTGCCAGCTGTGCCAGAGATAGTAGAACAGTGCATGTGTAACATATGCCAGCATAGCTAGCTGGAGTCTTGCAAAAAATGACATGTAATTTGAATATCAAACTGATTTGTACAGATGCTTGTGTTAAAAATGTATTTGCAAAGTTGTTTGTGTTAAAAATGTATCAGTATTTGGTCCTGCTGGACAGAAAAGAAATATACATATATATCAGACTGTATTGTAACTGTTGAAATGTATATATGTTAACAGAGGATGCTGGAAGGGTAGGGGTTAAGCTCAGCCTAGCTAACTTTAAGAAAATAGCCTGAAATTAAATGACTTGGTTTAGGCCATAAATATTTTATCTCACAGGCTTGAATGTAGCCAGAGACGTAATGTCTGAACTGGGATCCTGCTGTTGTTGTCCTTAGTGGTGAACTAATTGCTACCATAGGGTGTCAGAGAATGGCTGGTTAGTCTCTACAGAAAAGATGATAGGGCAGGAATGTGTGTATTCTGACACATATGTGCCAGATCCTGCCTCAGCTCCAAGTCAGGGAGTAGTGTAGGAACCAAAGAATCAGGTGACCAGATGTGGTGTAATTCTGTAGCCAGCACTGAAATTGCATTTAGATACTAGTGAGAGATGTGACAAATGACACTCAGTACTCTGTTTTGGAAATGACAAGACCACTCACCCACTTCATCTTGCCTTGCCTTAGTAAGTAACTTAACTAGGGAGCAGTAATTATTCAGTTAAATAGGAAAATATAGTGATATTACCTAAAAGTATTGTTTTTTTGTTTATGTCTGAGTCTTTCCATCTGTCTTATTTTTTATATTTCCTGTGAATTGCAACTCTGGCGTTTATTTTAAATAGATACTCAGTATTCTCATGTTTTTTATTATTATTTATTATTAAATGTATCTAAACCTTTCATTATGGCTGGCCTTTTAGAAATATTTTAATCCTTGAGAGCATTTGCACTTATTTAGTGGCACCGTAGCATCACACTCCTAAAGTCTTGCCAGTTGGTCAACACTACCATTTGTATAAATATTAATTTTACTAAGAGTAATTGGGTACCTGGTAAGAGCCTTAAAGCAGCTGGCTGGTGGCAGTGAATCTACCTTCTAGTCTGGGTGGAGGTAGCTTTGTGTGTGTGTGTGTGTGTGTGTGTGTGTGTGTGTGTGTGTGTGTGTGTGTGTGTGTGTGTGTGTGTGTGTGTGTGTGAAAATCAACTCTGAAAAAGTGTGTGTCAGCGTGTGTGTGTGTGTGTGTGAAAATCAACTCTGAAAAAGTGTGTGTCAGCTACTTGGAATGGGGACATAAAACACTGATTTCTGCAGCAAGAAAGATGAAGTCTTATTTGGGGCTTGGAGAGGAAGTCTAGGCCCAGGAGTGGAGTGTGTTCCCCGTGTGCTCTTAAGTGAATCATGCTTGGTGCAGAGAGCTGCATCTGAAAATACTCTGTTCCCCATTGGTATCAGTTGTGAGGACTGAGGCTCCTTGATAAGTGGCCCAGAGGAGGGATGTCACAATAACATCCACCACTAAAATCCATGGGCAAATGTTCCAAAATGGTAAAATAATTTTTAAAAAAGAAAGACTGCAGGGCCGAGCATGTTAAAATAGAGCATTATTTTTATATTTTGTTATAATGGCATATAAATGCTCATTAATTCTCTTAGAAAGCGTTTGTGTTGTCTATAGGCAATGTCAATCATGTGTGTGTGTCAACTGGACAGATAAACATCTATATAGACTTATATATGGCATTATTTGCCTACTGCACAACTTCAACAGTCTTCTATATACTGTGATTCAGGGAAACTCATTTATTCATACAAGCATACACACAAGTAAACACATGTAGGTGCATGTGTGCTTTATATACATATAGATATAGATATAGCTATATATATATATATATATATATATATATATATATATATATATATATATATATATTTATAGGTTTATTATCATGTTGTCGGACGGCATTCCATTGAACTAGGATAGCTGAAAGGCAAGTTTCCCAGTTCACGGAAGGCTGGACCAAAAATGGTCGACAGTGGTGGACAGTGGTCTCACCTTCGATAACCACATCGCCACAACAGTCAGGAAATCCTTCTATGTGGCACACCTCATCACGAAGGGCTTTTCATCCAGAAAAAAGGAGGTCATTGTCCCACTGTACTCATCCCTCATTAGACCCATTATAGAATACAATGCCCCATTTGGTATGTACCTCTCAAGACATCTGCAACAACTGGAAAGGCCTCAGAAATACCTCACTAAAAGAATCACATGCCTAAAGCAGATGCCCTACGCTGACCACCTTAAAAAACTCCAGCTATACTCTGTCACATATCGTCTACTCAGAGGCGATCTCTGCTTAACATACAAGGCCATGTCAAACCCAGAGCTGTTGGACATGCTACACTTAAAGAAATCCCAATCCCTCAGAGCTACACGCTCCAGGGATCTAAACCTTGTCATCACAATAAACAAAACATGCTGGAGGGATAGGTTCCTGACCCAGAGACTCCCCAGACTCTGGAATAGATTGCCCATACATGTCAAGCAGAGTGCCTCTTTGGACCTCTTCAAGAGGAACCTTGACGTTTGGATGGGAGAAAGGAAATTCACCCCAGGGATCACGTCAGTCGCCCTGCTAGACAGGGGTCCAGGAAAGTAAATAATGTGGGAAGAAATAGCCAGGGAACTGCTATGGCTAGGCTTGTATAGGCCCTAGGGCTGATAGCCTAGTACCAACCTATAAACCTATGAACCTATGAACCACAAAAGTGAATGCTAGTGTGCATTCGCAGTTGTGAGGTTGACATTCTGTGTTGGGATCGCGGTGCAGTGGAGATCAGGAAATTAGTTTGTATATATAATTAGCAGGGGTTGTGGGGGGGCATTAGTTGATACTGACTGGGAGGGAAAGTATGCTGGGTAATGTCGACTTTGTCGAATTTGGACAGGTTTACATTACCGTTTTCGGTGTTGTGCCTGTTCGGTGCTGTGATTTTTCAGTATTTTAGTTCAACATCATGACCACTCAATGGTCTATATTAGGTGATCGACACTTTAGGTAATCAAATACCTAAAGTTCGACACCTAAACAGCCAAAGCTGTAAATATCGAATGGCCACTTCTGTGAATTCTGCGAAGTCCCCCACTCGATTAGGGTTTGAAAATGTTTTTTTCTTCAGCCAAGCAAATTCTTTCCCTAAGAAAGAATTTACCGAAGTGGCCATTAGATGTTTACAGGTTTCGCTGCTTCGGTGTCAAGCTTTAGGTATTTGATTATCTAAAGCTTTGACTATATAATGGAGACCCGATAGATAGATAGATAGATAGATAGATAGATAGATAGATAGATAGATAGACAGATAGATAGATAGATAGATAAATTAGATATAAAATACAATAAAGAAAGTGGAATGCTGTGTGAAGTACACACAAGCATTTAACTACTGGAGTATGTGTGGCCACTGCTGCTCTAATGACCCATCCAGATTCTGGTAAAATCACCTTATCTAGATCTGTCACAAGTCAGACTCTTCTCTAATCAAGTCAAAGACTTAGTTTTAAAATCTGCTTGCACCAATGCACCTACAAAATATGTGATTGCATAATATGATTTGATAATGATTACTCCTGTAAAGTATGTTCTAAGAAAAGCATGTTTGCTAGAATTTAAAGACCATGAGGAAGCCAGCATCAAAACTCATTTATTATTCCATCCTGGAAATACAGTGTGCCTCAATGAAGGACAAAAAACATTTGACAACTCTGATGATGTTGTTTCCTTTATCAATAAATAAATAAATAAATAAATAAATAAAATCCTTGACCAAATGGAAGATACAGAATGGAGAGTAGCTTCACCTATGCACGTGGTTTTGGCGTCTTTTCAGGCTTGTTGGCTGTTGGTGAAGCACCCACCAAAAGGAGAAAACGCTGAGAGAAGAAAGGAGCCACTTTTGAGACTTTAAGTAGTTTTCCTCTGTTTATTTGCTAAGTTTTTCTGCATAGCCACCTATTTTGAGCATTTTCTGGCTTGTTAAATTTGATTTCTGCATTAGTAACTGTATTTAGAGCACAACTTAGAGCTGTTTACTGAATTTCCTGTTTGCACTTATTTTTAAAATCGTTTTTCTCAAAACTTGCATTTTATCTGTCTTTGGCCTAGCACTCTTGTGTGGGGTCATTCACTGCACTGTTATAACTTGCTGATACTTGTTAACCTCTGCAATCTCTGAAAAAAAAAAATCTTGCTTTTTTTCCCACTTTTCTGAGATTTAAAAAAGTTCAGTTACAGGCTTGCTGTTCTTGAACTGTTTGTAAGTTTCTGTGAGGCCATTTTTTGCTTGGGCTAAAGGAAAGTCTCTCTGTTGATCAGTGGCAGTGAAAAACATTGAGCAGCCTGCCTGCCCCTGTGGGAGTGGTTACTGACTTGAAACTGTAGTTTTATTGGCCATTCTGGGTCAATTCCAAAACTCCTTCATCTTCCTCTCTTAAAACCTGGTTGCCTCGTGGTTTTGGCGTCTTTTCAGGCTTGTTGGCTGTTGGTGAAGCACCCACCAAGAGGAGAAAACGCTGAGAGAAGAAAGGAGCCACTTTTGAGACTTTAAGTATTTTTCCTCTGTTTATTTGCTAAGTTTTTTCTGCATAGCCACCTATTTTGAGCATTTTCTGGCTTGTTACATTTGATTTCTGCATTAGTAACTGTATTTAGAGCACAACCTAGAGCTGTTTACTGAATTTCCTGTTTGCACTTATTTTTAAAATCATTTTTTTTCTCAAAACTTGCATTTTATCTGTCTTTGGCCTAGCACTCTTGTGTGGGGTCATTTACTGCACTGTTATAACTTGATGATACTTGTTAACCTCTGCTATCGCTGAAAAAACAAAAAAACAAAAAAAAAATCTTGCTTTTTTCCCACTTTTCTGAGATTTAAAAAAGTTCAGTTACAGGCTTGCTGTTCTTGAACTGTTTGTAAGTTTCTGTGAGGCCATTTTTTGCTTGGGCTAAAGGAAAGTCTCTCTGTTGATCAGTGACAGTGAAAAACATTGAGCAGCCTGCCTGCCCCTGTGGGAGTGGTTACTGACTTGAAACTGTAGTTTTATTGGCCATTTTGGGTCAATTCCAAAACTCCTTCATCTTCCTCTCTTAAAACCCTCTTTTGCGCGGTTTTGCGCATTTTTGAGCATAGCGCAACAACGGGCAGTGTCGCCTAATTGGGTTTAAACTATTCCTGGCTCCACAAAGTCTGCTCTTCACTTTTTCCCTTAGAACTGCTCTATCTCTCAATTTAAACACCATATTCTCATTCTAAGGCCCTTCACTGGTCCAATTAAGTAATCCTACAAGTTAGCACTATTAAACCATAAGCACTACTTACTCTTATACTCTCTACGATTACCCTGTCCTCTATTGGTCCATCTTAAATTCAGTTTCCCTATTACTCTAGCATGTCCAAAGGTCAGTCAATGGTTTCCTCTCCAGTCCAGCTGGTGAATCTGGGAATTTTGAGGCAGTGTTACAACTGTCTCATGTACACGGACAACCCTCTCCTCCTCCAAACAGGTTCAAATATATGTGAGAGATGCAACTATTTAGCCAAACTGGAGGCTGAGCTCTCTCATCTCAAAACTGGTGTAACCAGTCAGGAGGAGAAGGTAACCTCACACAACACAATTCCAGTATCACATAGTCCCACCACATCAGCGAACCAAACACATAAATACACAAAAACATACTTGGAGGCTCTAAATAAAAATCTACCTAAGCAACAGAGACCTCCAAAGCAGACATCCAAGCAAACGCTACCTCAAAACAAAACACACACAACACATAACCCACAAAGTCAGTGTGCCAAGCAGCCACAGCCCTTAAGGCTGAATAACACACCTGATACTCTTGTTATAGGTGACTCTATTGTCAGACACACTGACGTCCCGCTCACCAGGCTGAATAAAGAGAAGGTCACAGTGAGTTGCCTGTTGGAAGCTAGGATCCGCCACATAACGCAAGCACTCAGGTTACTCCAAAGAAAATACAAATATGACTCAGTCATTGTACATGCTGGTGTGAATGACCTGAGACGTATCTCCCTGGACTACATGAAAAGAGACATAGAGGAGCTCTCTGATCATGTAGCCCAGGCTGGTATTACCCTGACCTTGAGCAGCATCTTACCCTCACCTAGAATGATGCCACAGTACAAAGACAAAATGATCGATTTTAACAATTGGCTAAAATTTTGGTGTCATTCAAAGGGGATCCAGTGTCTGTCAGCCTGGGATGACATGCTCGACAAGCCACGTTGCTTCGCTAGGGACGGCTTGCACCTGTCACCACTGGGCTTTCGGATATTGGCAAAGGCTCTTGCCACCCCCATAGTGCCTTTTTTAGGCAAGGCTCAAAAGTCAAACCCACCCCCATAGACAGCACAAGGAAAAAGAAATTAAGGGTAATGCTGCTAAACGCCAGAAGTCTTAACCTCAAGATGCACGCACTCGAAGCTCTCCTCAGTATGGAGAACATCAATATCTGTGCAGTGACAGAAATCTGGTTCAAGGCTCCAGAGAGCACCCCAGCACTACCAGGCTATACCTCATATCATGCTTTTCGGCCCCAAAACCCGGACCGAACCACAAAAGGAGGGAGTTTCCATATTTATCAAGGATATCCACACCTCCAGGTTAGTGGCATTGCACCAGTATCGGAGACCATCCATGTGCAACTAACAGTGGGCAAGACTGCTTTTCAGTTTATAGCATCCTACAGACCACCCTCTCAAAGTCAGGAATCCCATTCAGCTTTCCTGAAAACATTGGAGAACATGAAGATCTCTCCGAACACCATTTTATTGGGCGACTTCAACTACCCAAACATTGACTGGAAGCACTACTCAAGCCCCAGCACCTTAGCCCAAAGATTCCTGGAAATTATAAACTCAAATGCTATGGAACAACTAGTCACCACTCCCACAAGAGGGGACAACATACTAGACCTGATCATTACCAACATGGGGACTCTATGCTCCACACCAGAAGTATATCCCTCATTGGTAAGATCAGACCATAAATTAATTTCACTGGATGTCCACATCCCGACCCCACCCCCAGCCCAGAAAACCACAGTGAAAAACTTCTCAAAAGTGAACTTCTCCCTTCTCAAAACAGAAGTGGAATCCTTCAAGGCCCCAGGGCCAGTGGAAACTACAGCCCAAACTGCAGAATCCTATATAAATGCATTCTACGGACATCTCCGGGAATGCATGGATCATGCTATCCCAAACAAAACCAAGACCCAATCATCCAAAGGCAGGCGTCCAGTCTGGTGGACCCCTGCCATAAATAAACTGTACAACAGAAGGAGGAAGCTACTACATGATAGACCAAAATCCCTAATAGGGAAGGCATCTCTGATCAGTACTAGCAAAAAATTACGACCTCATAAAATCCTCCAAGGCCAGCTTCGAGAGAAAAATTGCACAGGACACCAAAGACAATCATAAGGCTTTTTTCAGTTATGTTAGAAACCTGGGATCCAATTCCCAGACTTGTTCTGAGTTGATTCTAAACGACAAAAAATACACTGAACCCACAGACATCGCAAATATCCTGGCAGACAGGTTCAGTGCAAATTTCTCCACCCCCTCCCGCCCAAAAGAGCAAATATCTATCCCGGCAGAGGGCTGCCTCCCAAACATCTCAGATGCTCAGGTGAAGGCTGCCCTCTCCAAATCAAAAAACACTGCTTCCATGGGACCAGATGGCATCCCAGGTTGCGTCCTACATGAATTACAAGAGGAACTAATCCCTCAAATAAAACAGCTAATACAATCTCAGCCTCACTACAGGATATGTGCCCACAGAATGGCGTACAGCAACAGTGGTCCTACTCCACAAAGGTGGAGCATCTACGGACCCTGGAAACTATCGCCCCATAAGCCTGACTAGCTTAGTCTGCAAGGCTATGGAGATGATCATCATGGAGCTCATAAACAAAGACATTGGGGACCTACAGACACTAGATCCTACCCAGTTCGGCTTTGTCAAGGGCAGATCCTGCCTTTTAAACCTGGTTGACTTCTTTGAAACAGTCACCAAAGCCATAGATGAAGGGAAGGTAGTCCACACAGCCTATCTGGACCTTGCAAAGGCATTTGACACAATACCCCACTTGGGCATCATAGATAAGCTATCCAGCTTAAATATAAACCCCTATGTCACAAGATGGGTCACAAACTGGCTCAAAGACAGAACCCACAGAGTGAGAGTTGCTGGAGCCATGTCAGACTCGAAACCGGTTACAAGTGGCGTCCCACAGGGTTCTGTCCTGGGACCACTCTTGTTCAGTATATACTTTTCCGAGGTACAGGCAAACATGGGAGGGCTATGGCTCACCAAGTTTGCAGACGACTGCAAACTGGGTGCCATAATCAACTCTCCAGCTGACACAAACATCCTTCAAAAATGTCTCACAGAGACAGATAACTGGTGCCAGCGCCATGGTTTAAAGCTAAATGCCAAAAAATGTATAGTCATACCCTTTGGCAAAAACAATGTGCCCACAAATTACCACATAGGTGGAAACCCATTAAGTACAGAGAAAGTTATTAGGGACCTGGGGACCCAAGTTGATAGCAATCTCTCCTTTGAAAACCACATTGCCAAAGTGGTTAGAAAGACCTTCTACATAGCCCACCTCATCACGAAGGGTTTCACATCTAGATCAAGAGAGGTAATCGTGTCCCTTTATTGATCCCTCATCAGGCCCATCATAGAATACAATGCCCCTTTTGAGATGTACCTTACCCGACACCTGCAGCAATTAGAAAGACCCCAAAAGTATCTCACCAAGAGGATCAAGGGTCTCAAACAGATGCCATATACTGCTCGGTTAAAAAAACTCCAGCTCTACTCAGTTGCATACCGCCTACTTCGAGGCGATCTATGCCTGACATACAAAGCTATGTCAAATCCAGAATTAATGGACATGCTCCACCTCAGTAAATCTAAATCCCTTAGAGCCACATGCTCGAGAGACTTGAACCTCAGCACAGAAATAAATAGAACTTGCTGGAGGGACAGGTTCATAACCCAGAGGCTCCCTTTGCTCTGGAATAGAATTCCAGTTCATGTGAGGCAGAGCACCTCACTGAATCTCTTCAAGAAGAATCTCGATAAGTGGATGGGGGATCGTAGGTTTGTCCCAGGGATTACTCCCGTGTCACTATTAGACAGAGGCACAGTAAACTAAACCTTAAAAAAGGGCACAGTATACTCAAATCAAGGGGTGGCGTAAGCCATACAGAATCGGGCTAGGCTTATAATTGCCCCAGGGCAGATAGCCTAGTATGAACCTATGAACCTATGAACCTAAAGATACAGACTGGTAGAAATGATTGGAAATCTGTTGAAAGAATAAAAAAAAAACTACAGGAGAAATAAATAACATCTTAAATTGCATTTGTTTCTGTTCTAGTCTGAGTATATCACTTTGCCTGTCTTACAGGAGTCCTATTAGTATCCATGCTTAATAAGGAAGCATTTTAAGCCTTTACATATGTTTCTACTAAGTATTATCATTATGTTTCATTAAATCTGCTGACTTTTTTGTCTATCTTATGTTTTACATATGGTATGGTATTTTCTTTCTCTGCTCCCCTTTTTTTGTTAAATGTGCTTCCTTTGTTATGTGTTTCCATCTTATACACTGGCACATCCAGTAGTTCTGCTCAATATCTGTATCAAGCCATTACATTATTTCAAACATATTTTAATTTTATTTAAATATTCAGTACTATAAAACATCCCTGGGAATCATGGAGCTCAGCGCAAGGATGGCATTAGGCTTGCGCCGACCGTGCGGCGTAGAGATGGAGCAGTAGCGCCATATGCATATTAATGAAGGCACGCTGCCGCCACATCCATGTGCATAGGAAACATGTGCGAGTGCATGGGTATGTGTTGGCCTATAAAATCTGATGTGTGCCCCGAATATATCCCATCCTGGCTGTATGAAAAGGTGGCAACCTTACCAATGGTCAGAGCATTCGCCCAAAATCTGCCCATTTGCGGTCCAAGGCATCCTTGTCAGGATGGGCCAAAGATGAATGGGTATTACCCAGGTCTACCTACCATGTCATGAAAGGTAAGTATTTGCATGTACCTATTTGCCTGATGTACAGCATGTGGAAGGTGAAAAATGCTAGGGTATTCCTCACAACCATACAGGTACCAGAGATATGAAGTGTATGCAATGTGTTCCCTTGACTGTGCCATGGGCCATCAATAGGCCATCAACCAGAGAAGGGATGGATGGAGTGTGTGGAATATGGGTGTGGGGGGACGGGTACTGTAATAATTTGCAAAGGGGAGACTGTGCTGGATGCACAATAGGTGAACTGGAGGTGTATGAGGGAGCAGTGGGTGAATCAGAAAGAAACACAAAGAACAAACATACACATCCACAATACAACCTGACAGGCCATACTGTAGAACACAATCCCACAAACATATGAATATTAAAATGTGCAATACACATGTACAGAAACGTCACTGGCACATACCCACATAATGGTCTGGACTGAAGTGAGCCATCCAACTCCAACACACCTAGATGCATAATTGAATACCCATCATCCCATCTACAGCACAGCTGGCCAGTTATTGTGCCAATGCTCTGACCATTGGTAGGGTTGCCACATTTTCATATGGCCATTCCTGAACGTCCACCAAATCCAGCCATACTCGGGCTGCTAGCTTGGCACAGCCATATCTGCACATAGTGACCACTACTCATATCTAGTAGGCAGTCTCACCCTAGGCAGTGTAAGGATTGCAAACTATGTATCCCTTGCATGCAAAACCCTATCACGTTTTTGTAAATCCAAAAAGATCGAAGGTTATTGTCTTGTTCAATTTTTGGATATCCCTCATGGGATAAGTATCCTTTGTAAACATCATACTTGGTATCATGACATGATGTCCAGTTCTGTAGACATCTGGACACAAGCTGTATGTGCAGTAGTGGTTCACAAGACTGCTCAGCCTCCAGCCGGTCATGCAGAACCTACTACCCGGGATTAAACACCTGACCGTGATGCACGGCTCCACACATGAATTATCGAGAATATATACTTTACACATTCG